>NC_050581.1:21751975-21760691 GCF_011100635.1 Trichosurus vulpecula
CTGCTGTTTTCTGAGCTACTTCTACTCTGATGTGGTATGATACTTCTCTCCTGGAATATGCTTTGGTCTGTGAGTGATCTGAAGCACTCTTTTCTGTCATGTAACTACTAGGTGGACTCCCTCTCCACATCCACTACAAGCTCCACCACACCAGTGCTCCTCCTCCCTGAAGGACCACCAAGGAGTACCAAGCAGTACTCCAACCCAGATCCAAGCAGGGCAAAGCAAAACAACACTACCTCAGCACCAACAAAGAAATCCCTACACTCCCACTCTGACCAGCAACCTGATTCCTCCCACTGTCTGTGGGCCTGGAGCTGTGGAAGCAGCCCTTGCTGCTTTGCTTCCATTGCTGCCCCTGCTGCCACCACCACTGCAGCAGCTGCCTCCACCACCCCAGGGCTGGGGCTGAATCATGCACTTCATTCACCCAGGTCCAACAGTTTTCCCACTGACCTGCTCAGTTGTCTTTGGCATTCGTGGGGTGAGAAGTCTGGAAACTGCCACAGCTCAGTGATTCAGGGTCCTGAGGTCTGCTCAGCTAAAACGACTCCATCCTGGTCTGTCTTGGTGTGGCCTGGCCTGGACTGCGCTCTGCTCCCACCACCATGTTAACTATTTTTACAATTTGTTGTTGTTGGTGGTGACTTTTTGGGGAAAAGAATTTGAATCACATAGTCTCCAATACTAGTGTGAGTTATCGAGCAAATAAGATTACGAAGCTTTGGTGTGTGAGGAGTTGACTTTCAAATTACTCTGACAGGAATATATAAGCTGCTGAGTATGGAGGCCTATAGAGCTCCTTGCAGGATGGTAGTACATATCCTCTTAGTGCAATGTATGTTCCTCAAGGGCAGGAAATTTTTTTGGGAAGGAAGAGGAGGGTGGTAGGCCCAGTGCCTACCACATAGGTTATCACATAGTATTTAATGAATGCTTTACACAATTGAATTGAAATGAACCATATTCCAACTTATAGACTACCTGAAATTTTTGAGACAAGTCAATTGTTTCTTAATGCCTACCAAACTGTTCTAATCAAGATTGTATGCAAATTGACTCAGTAATCCTAGGAGCATTTAAATTGGCATGATTAGATTCTGGTAACATTCAGATTTTTTTATGCCAAATTGGGGACAGTCTGCCTCTAGTGTGAATAACAAATAATGAACATAAGTCATGGATATGACTAGAACTGCATTTGGAATACCCAAAACAGAAGATTAGGTGGCATAAAAAAGATGACAAAAATGGAATACAGAATTGTAGCTGTACCTTTCAGTATATTTGGTTTCACCAAGATCAAATGAAAAGAGAGCCATGTTTAGGAGATTTAGAGGTCTCTCTTGCCCCCCAAAATGGGTATATAGCAATCGGCTTAAGTAATTGCATTTTTATAAACCAAGTTACTCTAAATTCCACAATCAGCTTATGAAATAAGACCTTTTAGGTACCCAGTTTTTTTTTCAGTTTTTCAGTTTCTTTTTTTAAAAAATATTTTATTATTTATTTAATATTTTTAGTTTTCAGCATTGATTTCCGCAAGATTTTGAGTTACAAATTTTCTCCCCATTTCTACCCCCCACTCCAAAATGGCATATATTCTGGTTGCCCTGTTTCCCACTCAGACCTACCTTCAGTCACCCCACTGCCCCCCATCTGCTTTTCCCTTACTTTCTTGCAGGGCAGGATATATTTCTATGTTCCATTTCCTGTATATCTTATTTCCCAGTTGCATGCAAAAATGACTTTTTTTTTGAGGATTTGCTTTTAAAACTTTGAGTTCCAAGTTCTCTCCCCTCTTCCTTCCCCACCCACCCACCCTAAGAAGGCAAGCAATTCAATGTAGGCCACATGTATATCATTATTCAAAACGCTTCCAGAATATTAATGTTGTGAAAGACGAACAATATTTTGCTCCTGCCTATCCTGTCCCTCTTTATTCAATTTTCTCCCTTGACACTGTCCCTTTTTGAAAGTGATTGTTTTTGATTACCTCCTCCCTCTATCATCGCCCCTTTTTTTATTCCCTTCCCCCTTCTTTCCTGTGGGGTAAGATACCCAATTGAGTGTGTGTGTTATTCTCTCCTCAAGTCAAATCCTATGAGAGCAAGATTCACTCATTCCTCCTCACCTGCACCCTCTTCCCTTCCAACAGAACTGCTTTTTCTTGCCACTTTTATGTGAGATAATTTACCCATTCTATCTCTCCCTTTCTCCCTCTCTCAATATATTCCTCTCTCATCCCTTAATTTGATTTTATTTATTTAGATATCATCCCTTCATATTCAACTCACCCTGTGCCCTCAGTATATATATACATATATATGTATGTATATATATATTATATGTGTGTGTGTATGTGTGTGTATTCCCTTCAGGTACCCTAATACTGAGGTCTCATGAATTATACACATCATCTTTCCATGTAGAAATGTAAACAAAACAGTTCAATTTTAGTAAGTCCCTTATGATTTCTCTTTCTTGTTTACCTTTTCATGCTTCTCTTGATTCTTGTGTTTGAAAGGCAAATTTTCTATTCAGCTCTGGTCTTTTCACTGAGAAAGCTTGAAAGTCCTTTATTTTATTGAAAATCCATGTTTTGCCTTGGAGCATGATACTCAGTTTTGGTGGATAGGTGATTCTTGGTTTTAATCCTGGCTCCTTTGAACTCCAGAATATCATATTCCAAGAACTTTGATCCGTTAATGTAGAAGCTGCTAGATCTCGTGTTATCCTGATCGTGTTTCCACAATACTCAAATTATTTCTTTCTGACTGCTTGAAGTATTTTCTCCTTGATCTGGGGGCTCTGGAATTCGGTGACAATATTCCTAGGAGTTTTCTTTTTGGGATCTTTTTCAAGAGGTGATCGGTGGATTCTTTCAATTTCTAGTTTATCCTCTGGCTCTAGAATACCAGAGCAGTTCTCCTTGGTAATTTCTTGAAAGATGATATCTAGGTTCTTTTTTTGATCATGGCTTTCAGGTAGTCCAATAATTTTTAAATTATCTCTCCTGGATCTATTTTCCAGGTCAGTGGTTTTTCCAATGAGATATTTCACATTGTCTTCCATTTTTTCATTCCTTTGGTTCTGTTTAATAATATCTTGATTTCTCATAAAGTCACCAGCTTCCACTTGCTCCAACCTAATTTTTAAGGTGGTAACTTCTTCTGTGGCCTTTTAGACCTCCTTTTCCATTTGGGCAATTCTGCCTTTCAAGGCATTCTTCTCCTCATTGGCTTTTTAGAGCTCTTTTGCCATTCGTTAGTCTATTCTTTAAGGTGTTATTTTCTTCAGTTTTTTGGGTCTCCTTTAGAAAGTCATTGACTTGTTTTTCATGGTTTTCTCTCATCACTCTCATTTCTCTTCCCAATTTTTCCTCTACTCATCTTACTTGCTTTTCCAAATCCTTTTTGAGCTCTTCCATGGCCTGAGACCAATTCATATTTTTCTTGGAGGCTTGTGAGGTAGGCTCTTTGACTGTGTTGACTTCTTCTGGCTGTATGTTTTGGTCTTTTTTCTCACAAAAAAAAAATCCAAAGTCTGAGTCTGAATCTGAGTCTGTTTTTGCTGCCTGTTCATGTTCCCAGCCAACTACTTGACCCTTGATCTTTTGGTTGGGGTATGACTGCTGGTAGAGTAGAGAGTACTTTGTCCCAAGCTTTAGGGGCCTTTTGCTGCTGTTTTAAGAGCTATTTCTACACAGCAAGCTCTGCCACACCAGCCCTCCTTCTCCCCCAGGAACTGCCAACCAGGATCTGGGCCCAGATCCAGGCAAGGCAAAACAGCCTTTGCACTCCCGCTGTAATCTGCTGCTTAATTCCTCCTACCAAGTGGGTCTGGGGCCAGAAGCAACTGCAACTGTAGCTCTGGAAGCAGCCTCAGAGTTGCACCACCTCTGCTGCTTCCTGGGTGGTGGCCGACCATGAACTCCTTTCACTCTGTCCCAGAAATTTTCCCCACTAATGTGCTCTGTTGTTTTTGGTGTTTGTGGGTTGAGAAGTCTGGCAATTGCCACAGGTCAATGATGCTGAGCCCTACGGCCTGTTCCTCCCAGCAGCTGGTGTGGTTGGTCCTGGCACATCCCATGCTGGGCTCTGTTCTGTTCCACTCCCTGGGCTCTGCTCCATTCTGTTCCCAGGTCCATGTGATAGACCCATCCAGGCTGTCCTGGGCTGGAACCCTGCTTCTCTCTGCTATTTTGTGGGTAATGCAGCTCTAGAACTTTTTCAGAGCTGTTTTTTATAGGTGTTTGGAGGGACTTGGGGGAGAGTTTAAGCAAGTCCCTGCTTTCCAGCTGCCATCTTGTCTCTGCCCCACCAGATACCCAGTTTTTAAGGTGTATTCCCCCTCCAGCCCAAAACCTAAACTATTACATAGATGGAAATTTCATTATATTAAAAAAAACCTAGTTAATTTAGTGAGTTGATCATCTTACCGACCACCTCATTTTTTCTGCAGCTATTAAATGTTTATGCTTCTGGTGCTATTATTTCTTTCTTAGTTCTGATTCTGTTATCTTTATGGTAAATGAGGGGTGATAAGACTCAGGGTTCAATTGACCATGAAAAGTGAAGAGCATTCTATAGACACAGACACCACCTGGCTTCCTCACTCCTCACTGCCTCCCCCTTCTCTCTGTCTTTGTCTCTGTCTGTCTGTCTGTCACTGTCTCTCTGTATCTCTCTCTGTCTCCCACCCTCCCTCTCTCTGTCCCCCACATTTTCCTCCCCCCCCACTCAGGTTTTATCTTTGTCCATTTCATTGT
Source organism: Trichosurus vulpecula (assembly GCF_011100635.1). Classification (NCBI taxonomy): domain Eukaryota; kingdom Metazoa; phylum Chordata; class Mammalia; order Diprotodontia; family Phalangeridae; genus Trichosurus; species Trichosurus vulpecula. The sequence continues at coordinate 21,756,747 of NC_050581.1, forward strand.
CAGAAATTTTGCTTTGGCTGCCAGTTGATAGCTTGTCAACTTGCCCACTCATTTTCAATCCCCATAATAGCAGTGCAGTTATTACAGCAGGTAGGTTAGTATTTTCTTTTAGCTGGTACTGTCCCTCAAAAGAGAAGTGTCACATGCAGAAGAGTCACACACTTGCATTTTAGCATATAAAAGCTAAAATATACAAAAACAATTCTCCCTGATTTTAACTTCCCTAATAGAGAGTGTTCTGAGGAGAAACAACAAAGTAAATGATATGAACAAGAAAAAGGGAAACTGAAAACTTTACTGCTGCATTTATATTTACATAAAACTATTAGAACACATGCCCCTGCTCCTTAACTGGGAAGAAAAAAGAAACAAAAAAAAAAAGGTTGAGAATCACCTCTAACTGGGAAGGTAGAGAAAGAAGAGAAAGCAAGACACCACATACATGTCTTCTACATGTTTGCTATTAAGAAACCTGTAGAAACAATAGATAAAGAAAAGGAAAGCAAATTATAGATTTTTAGAGCTGGAAGTGCCTGGCTCATTTTATCTTATTTTGTAGAGGAATAAACTTTTAAAGGATGTGGAATGAGAGAGAATTAGGGAAGAAAGAGATATAGGAAAGAAATACAGGAAAGAACTCTTTTGAGATGCAAGTGAGGGAAGGGGTACATCTGATCTGGATTTTTTTTCCTCAAGGAACTATGTGTGTGTGTGTGTGTGTGTGTGTGTGTGTGTGTGTGTGTATACATTGATACATAGATACATGCATATGTGTGTGTATATGTATCTATGTGTGTGTGTATATATATATGTATATGTATATGTATGCATAAGTCAATACATATAAAATTACAAGGGAAGGAAGAAGGGAGGAAGCATATAATTTTTTATGACTAGTAAAGCGTATTTTCCCCTACCGGTATCTAACATTTTGGTATCCAGCTGTTTATTGTCCATATCATATCTTATACTAGATGAAATGGTAGCAGCAGGACTCTAAGATGCTTTATGGTAATGAAGGGGGAAGTCTTGGACAAGTTGCAAAGATTTATGAGTGACATAACAAAATAATGAAAAAGCAAAGCAAACTAGGGTAATATTAATTATGTTTAATATGCCAAAAAGGCTGATTGACATTTTAATTAAATGAGAAAATGTAATTATTTTTCCACCCTGTGAGGACCTTAAAAACGATGGACACTTAAAAAAAACTGCAACCTTATTAAAAAAAAGTCTACCAAGAAGTTACAAAGACTATAAAGACCCACTCAATTTTCAGTCTTCTTTCCGTGAGTTATTAATTCCATGGGTCATAAAGCAAAACTTTTTTAAAAGTTAACTTGCATTTACCCTTTTGACAACAGTTTGCATTAGAGTGATTGAATTTTATTAAGAGAATTGTTTGCCTGAGCTATTTGTCTTCCTTTTGGCAGCTCTGGCATAAATATTTAATTTATGTTCCAAATTAAAAAAAAAAATTCTCCACAAAAGCTGAGTACCTGCCCACTACAAAAAGGTGGTGGTGGGGGGTGGAGAGACGTGCTTGCATATTGTTGCATGCTTTTTCTTCTGAAACAGTTCTCTGAGGAAGGAGATTGCCAAGACTTCAAGTCCTTAACCCTTTCAACGCCCAAGGAAGTAACTTGTTTGGCTCACATCAAACATACTCCTGAAAGAGACAATAATTTAAGCTAGGAAAAGTTATCCTTCAGACCTGAGATATATATGTGTGTGTATATATATATATTTATAATGTGTGCTCTTGGGCACACCTTACATATATGTGCTTATATGGGTATTTATACACATACATATAGATATGTATATTTGTGTGATATTTATTTTAGAAGAGGTTATAAAACCATAAATAAGATTTTGCTTTTCAAATGAACTAAGAAACAACAACAACAAAATTGAGATAGGGGCTAAATCAATAACATTTTTGGTAAAGACCTAGAAACTTCCAGGTGAGAAATTCCTCCTATTAATTCATATCAGTATCCTGTGCGTAAATTTTAGTTTTAGTTTTAAAATTAAATTTTAGTTTCAGCATTTGCTTAGAGTACTGAGAGTTAAATATCTTCCCCAGGGACACATAGCCAGTATTCATCCAAGATGGGACTTATAGCAGGTCATCCTGGCTTCTATTTCACCTCTCCACCATTTTGCCATCCTTCCTTTCCAGATCCCATAATAAAAGGGAAGTTGTTCCCATTGAATTCCCTTTGAAAATTAGCCAACTCTAAGTTTCCTTCTTGACAGTTATTCAACATTCTAGTTTATTCTCTACTAATTAGAGAATTGATAGAATTCCTAACCTGAGAAGACTCCCTAAAGAAAGCTTTCAGTTTGGAATTCCCCATCTTCATAAAAGTTTGTGTCATTCAAAAGGAACTAGTTGCTCTTAGATTACTTGGAGAAATATACAGGAAAAATTGCTTGTTACTCAGAGATAGATCACTCTACAAGGCAACAGAAAATTTACTTGTTAATCAGAGGTAAGAATTGCTTGTGTTTTTTAATTTTCGTGGGGGCATTGAGGCAAAAACAGCAATGGTCTAGAAAGTGCCTAGTAACTTAGCATCCTGGGAATATATTTGGTCTGCTTAGTAGATATATTTCAAGCTTGGAGTCATAATATCATTTATCCTTCCTGCATGCTGAGTAATCTATATCTCTATGTTTTCTGTGTCCCACGATCCACTTTCCTGCCTCTGGCTGGGTGAGACAAACTTGATTTAGTGTTTGACAGATTAAACTCATACAGACATTGCATCAGGATTCTCTTTGTCTCCATTTCTCATTTTTGACCTCCTGGCTCTTGGATCCAAGAACAGCAATATAAATAGAAACCACAGCTTTGTTTCAATGAATATCCCATTTTATATTCTGATTTAAAAATTATAATAATATAATTCATCTTTATGTAGTTACAGATCTGCCTTAGTGGAGGGAGTTTCCTCATTTCTTACCTGGAGTTCTCTAAGCAGAGAAGAGGTTATAGAAGAGGTTATAAAACCATAAATAAGATTTTGCTTTTCAAATGAACTAAGAAACAACAACAACAACAAAATTGAGATGGGGGCTCCTTTAATATAGAGGATTCAATGAGGAAATTTCCTCTATCAATGCAGATCTGCAACCTATGGTCTTAAAGAGTTGTCCCTAGCACTGAGAGTCACAAAGCCATTATATATTAAAAGTAGGACTTGAGCACTGGAGGGCATAGGATAGCTCATTCAGAAATCAAGAGATTAAGCTGCAACACCAAATGACATTCTTTGTAAAGTTAAGCCTTGTCATCATCAACAAGAACAAAAAGATGGGCACGTAACTTAATACAGTATTTGAGACTATAAATGGGGGCAGGAACACTGAAAACTCCAATAAAGTATTCTACTTGCAAATAATCCAAAGCACACAAATACAGGAAAGCTAAATAAATACAATAACCAAATAAATAAAAATAAAGTGTGAGGAGAGAGGGAGGAAGAGAGAGAGAGAGAGAGAACCAATTGGGTAAAAAAGAAGCAAAAAGAGGGACCACTTAGAGTTTGTTTTTTTAAACACATAGAGGATCAAGCTGTAAGCACAATTTAAAAAAAGAAATGAAAAATGAAGGTGAAGGAACAAAATTGAAACACCATGATGATAAAACCCAAAACCTCCACCACTTTTCTTACAAGTGAGACAAAATTGCAGAGTGGGTGGGTGCATAAATAGAGAGAGAAGAAGAAAAAGGGAGAGATGTATTATAATCCAATGTAACTCTTGGCTTAAAGGACCATTTTTATGATTTTCTTCACTGGTGCAGACTGATTACTCAGTGCTCTAGCACTATGTGAAGATGGGTTTGGTGAGAGGGAGAGAGAAAAGAGATGCTAGTATTCTGGCTTCCAGCTTTAAGATAGAAAAAACAGCTCCAGTCTCTCTTCAGGTCTTAAG